>NC_057802.1:279324755-279332048 GCF_018294505.1 Triticum aestivum
TCATATTATCTTCACTCTAGGGTTTTTATGATGAAATGAATTTGAATTCCTTTTATTCCATCTCATTCAACTTTCAAAAAGTTTCAATTTCCACTCAATTTCACACAATCAATCAAACAAGCAATCATAATTATTTATTTATATAACATTCCAAAATTTAGAATTTTGGGCTGTTACAAGCAAGTGACGCGGTTGGCTCGATGGAGGCCGTGTGTTCCACCCCTCCAGTTCACGTATTGTTTTGTTCAATTTCCTTTTAAGGTTTTGTCCCTGTCGCTCGTTTCTTTAAACGTCGGGCTGCAAATATTTCACTGGAGTAAGCTGGTTACGGTGGTAGCAGCTCGGCCAGATGTGCAGGTGGTTGCTGGTTCGATTCCCAGCCCGCGCTTTTTTGTTTTGTTGATTTTTATCTGCACTCTACCATCAATGGGCCGGCCCAGGTCAGCTCTCTCCTATGCGAATCCACGACTAGTTGCCGCTGTAAGCGGCGTATAGGAGGTCCCCTAATAGACTAATTACCCAGCCCATGGCCCATACGCATACGGATGTCTCGCAGACTGCTAACTCATGCAAAGATAACTAAGAGCCCAACTTAGATACTTTAATCAAATAGGCATGGATTAGTGCCCCAAGGCCCATGCAAACGCATTAAGTAACCACCCGAAGAAACTTAGCGTGCAATCAGGCAGCATGCCCACGTTCCTGCACACGATCTCTAGGACGTGCATGCGTTCGTACCTCAGGAATCCGACTACCTATATAAAGGCCAACACACAACATTGCCAAGGCTGCTCACCCATCCATCGATCACTCATTCAGTCCATCGCTACTCATCGATTAATCATCCATCCATAGCTTGTTCATTCAGTCTATCGATGCTCATCGTCCACGCGCGTCCGCATGTACGCCGTTGGTCATTCGTCTCGTCGTCGCCGCCGGCCGCTCATCGTCGTCGTCGCCGTCGACCACTCGACGTCCATGCCGTCGACCGCACCACTCATCCTCAGCCTCACGTGTCACCAGCCGCTCATCATCTGCGCCCACCACAAGCTACTACACGCCAGCGGCTGCTCATCCACATCACTTCTCCAGACGTCACGGGAGGAAATCCAAGGCAAGGTGAGAATACATGGCTGCCTTTTCCCTCTCTTACTGGTCGATGATGCTTTAGTTTCACCTTACATCCCATATATGTTCGGTGTTGCCCAATTAATTTTCTCTTGGTTCGGTCTTATGGTAATCTCGATCCCATGTTGATACAAATCAAGATAATACATAAATGCCAAGTATGGTCATATGATGATCTTCAGTCCTTTACTGACGAGAACTAAGTGCACATGCACAATCAAAATTCATCTTTTTTTGGTCTCATGGTGATCTTGTATCCCATGTTGATACAAGTCAAGACCAAAAAATTGTGTTCATCTTGTTTTGGTCTCATGGTGATCTTGCATCTACATGTTGATATAGCTCAAGAACAAATCATATTTGTCTTGTTTTGGTCCCATGGTGGTCTTGCATCTCCATGTTGATACAACTCAAGAACAAATCATATATGTCTTGTTTTGGTCCCATGGTGATCTTGCATATCCATGTTGATACAACTCAAGAAAAAATGAAATCCTTCTTGTTTCGGTCTTATGGTGTCTTTGCATCCCATGATGATACAATTCAAGAATAAAACTATTTTATTCTTTCTTGTTTTGGTCTCTCCATGTTGATACAACACAAGAACAAATTATATCCATCTTGTTTTGGTCTCATGGTGATCTTGCATCCCTTGTTGATATAAATCAAGAATACAAATGAAATTCCTGCATGCCGGTAGAAATCAAGATATATATTCTCCATATAGTTCCCTTATGAAATGTGTGAGGTAATTGTTGCATCATGAGATGCTAGCCGTGAAGCAAAGATCAATAATGTTGGCATGTCATATTTGCCTAATTAACAACCTTGATCAGTACAGGGTCTAATCTTGGTAAAATCAATGCACACGGCCATGTATTCTTAAAATGTTCTCAAACTTTGAAAGTAGCATGCACTTTGATTAGATACTAGTAGGTATCACGATTAGATACTAGTAGATATGCCTATGAAATGAGGCCATGCAAAACGTCATTTGCATTGAATTGACCGGGAAATTAGTCAGACTATCTACATGTTCCTTTCATATGAATGCATGTATCGACTAAATTAAATGATAGATGATTTTCCTATACTGATTTGCACTAGAAATGTCCAAAATAAATATGATAATGAAACATGAATAGTTTAGTCCTATATAGCTAGACTTTTTTTAGAAAAGGAGGAGGACCCCCGGCCTCTGCATCTGGACGATGCATGCAACCACTTTATGAAACAATCACACAAGACCTTATAAAGTCATACAACAGTAAGACTAAAGCCACCGTCCAGGCAACATCTGTCGCTACTCCTATCCAGTTGATGAAGGGATGCAAGTAGTCCGGGCCTAATACCAAACATACCTCACAACCAAACCTAACATCAAAGACCTGATGTCCCATCCAGGACGCCTGCCGGGAATGGGGCACCCACAAGTCCGGCGCACTCCTCAACTAGGACGCCTGCCGGGTATGAGGCCGCCGCAGCCACCTGCTACAAATCCATCTTAAGTACTGTACTGTTGCATCTACCTTGCTCGGTCTAGCAGCCGTTGACGCCACCACGATGCCAGACAACGCCACCATCCTGCGCTCGTCCATCATCACACGCCCACCGGCGAGACCCCACTGCTCCATGCCGCCGAGACCCACCGTTGTTGACGTGCCAGATGCCACGACGCTCCTCCGTCGCGAACACCAACAGCAGGAAACGCCCTAAAGATACAAGGGGCACTCTGCACAGCAAGGCAACGGGATAGCGCCTCAGCATTACACCCGCCTACAGCCAAAGCCCCCACCTTCAACAACCCACACCTGAATCCTAGCTCCCCAGGCAACGCCTCCAAGGAGGGGATGACACCCATGGCGCCACCGCTGCCCAATCCAGGCCGAATTTTGGGTTTTCACCCGAGAGAGGACCGGAGGTGGCAAGAGAGGGACCACGACACCGCCTCTAAGAAGGATGCGTCGCCTGAAGCCGACGCCGCTGTCGAGCTGAACCAGCCGGCCTAGGGTTTTCCCCGGTCCCAATCTGCACCACCATCCCCAAGAGCACCGGATCCAACAGCAGCCGCTGGCATCAAGCGCAAAGGGGAAGGAGTGGGAAGGAAGGAGCAGCAGACCTCCAGATCTGGCAAGGAAGAAGGCCCCCATGCTGCCGCCACCAAGCGCCGACGCCCCACCACCCGAGTGTTCGAGGACGCCGGTCAGAGCCCCCGCGCACACCGTCCTGGGCGCGAACGGCGGCGCCGCACCAGCAGGGGCCGCCGCCCCGTGGATCCAGATCTCCGCGAACGCAGCGACGAAGGCCTCGCCGCCACCGTCACCGGTGGCCGCACGGGCTTGCCCGGCGACCTCCTCGGGTAGCAGCGAGGAGGGGGAGAGGAGATGTAGGTGGCGGCGCTCGAAATCCTAGTCGCCGCCCGAGTCGCCTGAGCGGGCGACGCGGGGGCTGGGTGGGTGGCGAAGTCTTCGTTAAACTATATAGCTAGACTTGAATTGAAAATTTTCATAGACCCCATCATGTCGATGCAAAATATAAATTGATATATACTTCTGTTTGGTGGTTACACTACAAGCATATAGTTTATGCCATGTTGGTGATAATATAAGCGAGAAGGAATCACCATACTTCATTTAGTTATGCTACACATGGGCACGATGTTGCTACATGATGTTAGCACTAATACAAGTGAAGTGAAACTTTATAAAAATATTCTCATGCACTTCAAATCCAAAGTCATATAAATATTTGAGTAGATTCACTTAGTCGCATGTACATATATGATATGTTTGAGAGTAGGAAAACTAGTATTTAGGCATGATCCATATGTCATAAGATAATCTCTCATATCTATTAAAATTAAATCATGCATTCCTTTCATATAGGTGCATGCATCCACAAAACTAAAAGATAACTAGGGTCATAGCCCATGTCACTTGCACTAAACATAATATAGTGCGCCATCAAATTCTATGTAGCCTCCCCATATGCTGGCTTGATGCAACACTATGTACGTTGCTACAAATAAACCCGATAATTCCTCAATTTCATGCATTCATATAGAAATCACATGCATGTCAAAATTGACTGATAAAAATAGTTATGCCCTATATTGCACGCATGCTATTTAAACTAGCTAGTTAAGCATTAAATGAGCCTTCATATGATTAAAAAGACAACGACTATATACTACTAAAATTTCCAATGGTTAATGAGGTAGGTACAAATAGCCAAGGCATGCATGTGCTAACTGTCAGATGATACAAACAAATCAAATCATGAAGGCTCCCCGAGTGCGCCGATGCCAACGACAGCAAGGACGACTTTTTTTTTACATTTTCTAGCTTTCTTTTATTTCTACATTTGTAGCACTCATGTGTTGTGATGTTACGTAATAGGTATGTTGGAATTCTTAATCGGTGGTTTTCTCTTCAGAGATGTAATTAACAGGTTTTTATGTAAATGTAAGAGTTCTAAAAATAAAGTACCTGCAATGTTTGATCCTTTTACTCATTGTATGCATTTACGCATTTAAATTATCCACTCTGTATCAATGACATAGAGTAGTTTTCCGCCCCATTTTCCCATCATCAGTGCCACACACTTGAACAAAGTTCTTAAATTGTTATGGATTATGGTAAAGTTCTTCCAGTTTGATCTCTCAAGTGTGCAGCATGTATGAACAAAGTTTTCATCCTAAAAGGTAAAAAATTGATAAGTCTTTCGTGCCCTATACCTTAAGTGTGCGCCATGCTTGAGCAAAGTTTTTAAATTTTTATGGATGACGGTATAGTTCTTCCGGATCGATCTCTCAAGTGCGTGGCGTGCATGAAAAAAGTTTTCATCCTAAGAGACAAAGTTTTGATAAGCCCTTCGTGCCCTATACCTTAAGTGCACCACACACTTGAGCAAAGCTCTTAAATTATTATAGATGACGGTAAAGTTCTTCCGGATCAATCTCTCAAGTGTGCAACGTGCATGAACAAAGTTTTCATCCGGAGATATAAAATTTTGATAAGTCCTTCATGCCCTATATCTTAAGTGCACCGCACGCTTGAGCAAAGTTCTTACATTGTTATTATGGATGACGGTAAAGTTCTTACGGACCGATCTCTCAAGTGCACTACATGTATGAACAAAGTTTTCATCTTAAGAGATAAAAATTTGATAAGTCCTTCATGCCCTATACCTTAAGTGTGCCGCACTCTTGAGAAAACTTCTTAAATTCTTATGGATGATGTGTGACGCCCCCGGTTTGACCGTACACTAATCATGCACGCAAATGTGTACAACCAAGATCAGGGACTCACGGAAAGATATCACAACACAACTCTAAAACATAAATAAGTCATACAAGCATCATAATACAAGCCAGGGGCCTCGAGGGCTCGAATACCAGTGCTCGATCACAGACGAGTCAGCGGAAGCAACAATATCTGAGTACAGACATAAGTTAAACAAGTTTGCCTTAAGAAGGCTAGCACAAAAGTAGCAACGATCGAAGAGGCAAGGCCTCCTGCCTGGGATCCTCCTAACTACTCCTGGTCGTCGTCAGCGGCCTGCACGTAGTAGTAGGCACCTCCAGTGTCGTAGGTGTCGTCGTCGACGGTGGCGTCTGGCTCCTGGACTCCAGCATCTGGTTGTGACAACCAGATAGAAAAGAAAAGGGGGGAAAGAGGGAGAGAAGCAACCGTGAGTACTCATCCAAAGTACTCGCAAGCAAGGAGCTATACTACATATGCATGGGTATATATGTAAAGGGGCATATCAGTGGACTGAACTGCAGAATGCCAGAATAAAAAGGGGATAGCTAGTCCTGTCGAAGACTACGCTTCTGGTCATCTCCATCTTGCAGCATGTAGAAGAGAGTAGATTGAAGTCCTCCAAGTAGCGTCGCATAGCATAATCCTACCCGGCGATCCCCTCCTCGTCGCCCTGTTAGAGAGCGATCACCGGGTTGTATCTGGCACTTGGAAGGGTGTATTTTATTCAGTATCCAGTTCTAGTTGTCATAAGGTCAAGGTACAACTCCGGGTCGTCCCTTTACCGAGGGACACGGCTATTCGAATAGATAAACTTCCCTGCAGGGGTGCACCACATAACCCAACACGCTCGATCCCATTTGGCCGGACACACTTTTCTGGGTCATGCCCGGCCTCGTAAGATCAACGCGTCGCAGCCCCACCTAAGCACAACAGAGCGGCCAGCACGCCGGTCTAATCCTAAGCGCGCAGGGGTCTGGGCCCATCGCCCTATGCGCACCTGCACGTTGCGTACGCGGCCGGAAGCAGACCTAGCCTAGTGGCGTTCCAGTCCAATCCGGCGCGCGCCACTCAGTCGCTGACGTCAAGAAGGCTTCGGCTGATACCACGACGCCGGGATACCCATAACTACTCCCGCGTAGATGGCTAGTGCGTATAGACCAAACGGCCAGACTCAGATCATATACCAAGATCTCGTTAAGCGTGTTATGTATCCGCGAACGCCGACCAGGGCCAGGCCCACCTCTCTCCTAGGTGGTCTCAACCTGCCCTGTCGCTCCGCCATAAAGTAACAGTCGGGGGCCGTCAGGAACCCAGGCCCACCTCTACCGGGGTGGAGCCACCGTCCTTTCAGCCCCCTCATCAGAATCACTTGCGGGTACTCCTCGAGCCGACCCGACTTTAGTCACCACATGTGTCATGTATAGAGTATATAAGTATATACCCGTGATCACCTCCCGAAGTGATCACGGCCCAGTAGTATAGCATGTTAGACGGACAAGAATGTAGGGCCTCTGATGGAACACTAGCATCCTATACTAAGCAGTAGGATAGCAGGTAAGGGTAACAACTGTAGCAACAATGACAGGCTATGCATTAGGATAGGATTAACGGAAAGCAGTAACATGCTACACTACTCTAATGCAAGCAGTATAGAGAAGAATAGGCGATATCTGGTGATCAAGGGGGGGGGCTTGCCTGGTTGCTCTGGCAAGTAGGAGGGGTCGTCAACTCCGTAGTCGAACTGGACAGCAGCAGTGTCGGTCTCGTAGTCTACCGGAGAGAAGAGGGGGGAAGAAACAGTAAATACAATGCAAACATAAGCATGACGATGCGTGACATGACAATGAGCGGTGCTAGGTGTGCCCTAACGCGACAGTAGGTGGTACCGGTGAAGGGGGGG
>NC_057802.1:279332605-279333333 GCF_018294505.1 Triticum aestivum
TCTCGTCGTTCTGAGCAACTTTCATATAGAAAACATTTTCATCCGAGTTACGGTTTAAAAGATATGAATTTTCAAAGTTTATTTGAATTTCTGGAATTATTTAAATTAAGCAAAAATGAATTATGACGTCAGCATGAGGCAATGCTGACGTCAGCAGGTCAACAGGTCGGCTGACCAGTCAAACCAGACAGGTGGGTCCAGTGGGACCCACCACTGGACCCACCTGTCATTCACTGTTTAGGTTAATTAGTGTTTAATTAAATAATTATTATTTAATCAATTTAAACAGGATTAATTAACTTAATTAATTTGGTTAATTAATTAATTTATTTTTACTTTTATTTTCTTTATTTATTTATTTATTTTTATTAATTTATTTATTATTATTATTATTTTGTAAAACGTTCTGGGGCGCTGGGGCCGTTTGTCATTGGGCCAGGGGGGTCGGGCCCAGTGGCCAGTGGCTCAGGTGGGGCGAGGCCCACCTGGCAGTGGCCTAGAGGGGCGAGGCCCACTAGGCAGTGGTCCAGGTGGCACTGCGGCTACGGGCGCAACGGGCGGGGCGCTGGGCGCGCACGGCGCACGCCGGCGTCGGCGGCCAGGGTCAGGGGAGGCGGGGCTCCGACGAGCCACCGAAGGTGGGGCAGAGGGGCGAGGCCTCCGCGGTGACGGGGCGGAGATCGGCGGAGGGGAGGCTGCGGGCGTGCGGGCGGGGTCGCCGAAGGAGG
>NC_057802.1:279337932-279342218 GCF_018294505.1 Triticum aestivum
CTTGACTGCCTAGATGGTGGTGGAGGCAGACGAGGTGCAGCATATGTCTGCCTTGGGGCAGATGCATTTGGACGGTACATGCTGTTCGGGATCCATATCTTACGCTTCTGTGAGGGCGGGCCCGAAGATGAGCCCGTGTCACGGTTGCGCCTGTGAGAGCTCTGGTATTCCTGCAGACCAGTTTCGACATTGATGGCCTTGTTCACCAAGGTGGAGAAATCAGCAAAGTCATGCACTAGAAGTGCGAGCTTGATGTCAGCTTGAAGGCCATCACGGAACTTCTCCTGTCTGCGTGCATCAGTTGCAATGTCTTCTTCAGCATAGCGGGACAAGTCCAGAAACTCCCGCTGATAAGCTTCGACAGTTTTGTTGCCTTGGGTGAGGTTGTGGAACTCACGCTTCTTCCGGTCCATGACTCCTTGAGGAATGAAGCGGGCACGGAAAGCAGCTTGGAAGTCTGGCCATGTGATGATTGTTCCAGCTGGCAGAGTACGCCTGTGGCTGTCCCACCATTGAGCTGCGGGTCCCTTCAAGAAGAAGGAAGCAAAGGTGACATAGCTGGCAGGGGCTACATCAGCAGACTCCATCTCATAGGTGATGTCACGGAGCCAGTCATCAGCATCCAGAGGCTGAGTTGAGCTGCGGTAGATGGTTGGGTTGTGGCGTATGAAATCTTGAAGAGTCACTTGAGCTGGCTGCTGGTTCATATTGGGGCGAGGAAACTGGGCCATCATATTTTCCATGAATTGGCGGTTCAGTTCAAACTGTTGGATCATACCAGCCATGTACTCAGGTGGTGGTGGGGCATCGCCACCACGACCACGACCACCTGGTCTAACCATCCTGCTAATATACAACCGGGGTAGATCAGCATTGAGAATATGTGCTAAGACAAGAATCATTCATGATGAAACATGCATAACGAAAGGAGCACGATAGCTACTACATAGTAGTCGGCATAGCTTACAAAAGGGGTCATGCACAGAGTTCAGGACACAGAGTTCAGTACATAGACTAATACATCATAGGCGACGACTGCAACTAATACTACTAGCAAGCCTACATCAGTCCCAAGAGGTACTGTGGAGGTAATCGTAGCCCGACAGCTGGTAGTGAGGCAACGGATAGCCCTCCACGTCAGCAGACTGGGGGCCGCGGATACTCAGGTGTAGAGCCCGACGCTCAGGTGGCAGAAGAGGACCAAGTGCGGGGGAGTAGCCTCCCACCTCTGCCCAACCGACACCGTGGGGCATCACGGTCCTGGCTGGGTAGATCGCAGTACGCGGTACCTGTCCAGATCGGACAAAGGGGTGCAGCAGCGTCAGAGCACGGTAAAGGTGCTGACGAGTGGTGTACATCTCGTGGCGAAGAGCTCGGTTAGCTCGATCCAGCCCATCAGCATGCAGAATCAGGTTCTGATGGTAGAAGGGCTCTCGGGTGACAGTGGAGTAGGCAGCAGTATAGTATCCCTCCGCACCATCATCGGATGCGATAGCAATGTGCCTGAAAGGGGAGGTGTCCAACTCCCGATACTCTCCACGAAGACGTGTCAGAGCAGCATAGGCAGCATCGTGGACAGCCATATCGATGGTCACACCAACTCCATGTGCGGTGTGAAGCACAGTAGTGGAGTCATACTCCCGAGAGTAGAGGTGGACGATGGCACGGTACTGCTCCTGGTTAAAGTCCTGGTACTCCTCGTAGACGGTGTACTCAGGGTGCCAGCGATAACCCAGATAGGTCATCATCTCAGCTAGCACCGCAGGTGATCCCGAGGCACCAATGGCCGTCGTGTGGCGAACGACCTGCCTCGTGGGTTCCATCTGAAAGCAAAGACGTTTCAAAGGAGTCAAATGACAGTGTGTGAATTGTTCAAAATACTATTCTAAGAAACAACTATGGCTTATCCAACTTTGGGGTGAATGCGGTCACGGGATCCTAGTGTTAAAGCTAGTAAATTCGTTTAACCCGAGTAGAAGAGAGTTCAGAGTCCCAGAGTAAAGGTCGAGGAGTAAAAGATACTAGTACCACCCAATGGCGACGTGGGCCCGTAAGACACACAGCCATCTTAGTAAAAGTTTTGTAATGTCTAGACTCGACTTCGACCAAGGAGTGTGGAAAGGGGGATTCCTACAGGCAGTCGGCTCTGATACCAACTTGTGACGCCCCCGGTTTGACCGTACACTAATCATGCACGCAAATGTGTACGACCAAGATCAGGGACTCACGGGAAGATATCACAACACAACTCTAAAATATAAATAAGTCATACAAGCATCATAATACAAGCCAGGGGCCTCGAGGGCTCGAATACCAGTGCTCGATCACAGACAAGTCAGCGGAAGCAACAATATCTGAGTACAGACATAAGTTAAACAAGTTTGCCTTAAGAAGGCCAGCACAAAAGTAGCAACGATCGAAGAGGCAAGGCCTCCTGCCTGGGATCCTCCTAACTACTCCTGGTCGTCGTCAGCGGCCTGCACGTAGTAGTAGGCACCTCCAGTGTCGTAGGTGTCGTCGTCGACGGTGGCGTCTGGCTCCTGGACTCCAGCATCTGGTTGTGACAACCAGATAGAAAAGAAAAGGGGGAAAAGAGGGAGAGAAGCAACCGTGAGTACTCATCCAAAGTACTCGCAAGCAAGGAGCTATACTACATATGCATGGGTATATGTGTAAAGGGGCATATCAGTGGACTGAACTGCAGAATGCCAGAATAAAAGGGGGATAGCTAGTCCTGTCGAAGACTACGCTTCTGGTCATCTCCATCTTGCAGCATGTAGAAGAGAGTAGATTGAAGTCCTCCAAGTAGCGTCGCATAGCATAATCCTACCCGGCGATCCCCTCCTCGTCGCCCTGTTAGAGAGCGATCACCGGGTTGTATCTGGCACTTGGAAGGGTGTATTTTATTCAGTATCCAGTTCTAGTTGTCATAAGGTCAAGGTACAACTCCGGGTCGTCCTTTTACCGAGGGACACGGCTATTCGAATAGATAAACTTCCCTGCAGGGGTGCACCACATAACCCAACACGCTCGATCCCATTTGGCCGGACACACTTTTCTGGGTCATGCCCGGCCTCGTAAGATCAACGCGTCGCAGCCCCACCTAAGCACAACAGAGCGGTCAGCATGCCGGTCTAATCCTAAGCGCGCAGGGGTCTGGGCCCATCGCCCTATGCGCACCTGCACGTTGCGTACGCGGCCGGAAGCAGACCTAGCCTAGTGGCGTTCCAGTCCAATCCGGCGCGCGCCACTCAGTCGCTGACGTCAAGAAGGCTTCGGCTGATACCACGACGCCGGGATACCCATAACTACTCCCGCATAGATGGCTAGTGCGTATAGACCAAATGGCCAGACTCAGATCAAATACCAAGATCTCGTTAAGCGTGTTATGTATCCGCGAACGCCGACCAGGGCCAGGCCCACCTCTCTCCTAGGTGGTCTCAACCTACCCTGTCGCTCCGCCATAAAGTAACAGTCGGGGGCCGTCAGGAACCCAGGCCCACCTCTACCGGGGTGGAGCCACCTGTCCTTTCAGCCCCCTCATCAGAATCACTTGCGGGTACTCCTCGAGCCGACCCGACTTTAGTCACCACATGTGTCATGTATAGAGTATATAAGTATATACCCGTGATCACCTCCCGAAGTGATCACGGCCCAGTAGTATAGCATGGCAGACGGACAAGAATGTAGGGCCTCTGATGGAACACTAGCATCCTATACTAAGCAGTAGGATAGCAGGTAAGGGTAACAACTGTAGCAACAATGACAGGCTATGCATCAGGATAGGATTAACGGAAAGCAGTAACATGCTACACTACTCTAATGCAAGCAGTATAGAGAAGAATAGGCGATATCTGGTGATCAAGGGGGGGGGGCTTGCCTGGTTGCTCTGGCAAGTAGGAGGGGTCGTCAACTCCGTAGTCGAACTGGACAGCAGCAGTGTCGGTCTCGTAGTCTACCGGAGAGAAGAGGGGGGAAGAAACAGTAAATACAATGCAAACATAAGCATGACGATGCGTGACATGAAAATGAGCGGTGCTAGGCGTGTCCTAACGCGACAGTAGGTGGTACCGGCGAAGGGGGGGGAACATCCGGGAGGTATTCCCGATGTTTCGCGTTTTCGGACAGATGGACCGGAGGGGGAAAGTTGCTAGTTCGATAGGTTAGGGGGTTGTGGTGGACGAACGGACTGCGTATTCGGATTCGTCTCGTCGTTCTGAGCAACTTTCATATAGAAAACATTTTCATCCGAGTTACGGTTTAAAAGATATGAATTTTCAAAGTTT
>NC_057802.1:279343780-279356615 GCF_018294505.1 Triticum aestivum
ATGGTGCTGGCCGGCTGGGCCTGGGGTTGGCCCAGTTGGGCCAGGTCCAGTGGGGGGCTTTTTTTTGTTTCTTTTTGTTTTCTGTTTTGTTTTGCATTTTCTTTTATTTATTTTCTTTCACCTTTTAATCCATTTTAAAATACTTAGGCATTTTCTAAAAAGGAGTTTTCTCCACAATAATTACCAGTGTATTATTTGGCACCCACCGAACATTTTTGTTTAAATTTTTGAAAACTTTTATTTTCCACTTTAAATTTAATTGAAGTTTGAATTAGGAGCTAGAGAGAAATGTGATTCAAATGTGATCAAGCCCTGTTTAGCAACATGATTAGCTTAATCACAGAGAGTTACTGTAGCATGATTCTCGGGGTGTTACATGATGGTAAAGTTCTTCCGGGTCGATCTCTCAAGTGCGCTACGTGTATGAACAAAGTATTCATCATAATTGATAAAATTTTGATATGTTCTTCGTGCCCCCATACCTTAAGTGCGCCACACGCTTGATCAAACTTCTTAAATTATTATGGATGACGGTCAAGTTCTTCCGGATCGATCTCTCAAGTACGCAACATGCATGAACAAAGTTTTCATCCCAAGAGATAAAAATTTGATAAGTCATTCATTTCCTATACCTTAAGTGCGCCACACGCTTGAGCAAAGTTCTTAAATTGTTATGGATGACAGTAAAGTTTTCCCGATCGATCTCTCAAGTGCGCAGCATGCATGAACAAAGTTTTCATCGTAAGATATGGAATTTTGATAATTCCTTCCTGCCCTATACCTTAAGTACGCCGTACGCTTGCGCAAAGATCTTAAGTTGTTATGGATGACGGTAAAGTTCTTCCGAATCGATCTCTCATGTGCGCAACATGCATGAACAAAGTTTTCATTATAAGCGCTAGAATTTTGATAAGTCCTTCGTGCCCTATACCTTAAGTGCGTCACATGCTTGAGCAAAATTCTTAAATTCTTGTGGATGATGGTAAATTTCTTCCGGATCGATCTGTCACATGCGCAACGTGCATGCACAAAGTTTTCCTCATAAGAGATAAAATTTTGATAAGTCCTTCGTGTCGTATACCTTACGTGCGCCACACGCTTGAGGTCCTTCGGGTTAGATGACTTAACTACCAGTTACGTGTAATGCCCAATCCATATTTAAATCCCATTGTAGTAGTCTTTAGACGAGAAGAAATATGAATCGATATTTCGACTTCCTATCCTTCCTAGGTTGTTCATCAAAATCCGTTGTTGATATCCAAATTCGAGCATGTGTAACTAAAGTTCTTCTACCTAGGCCATAAAAGACCGGCCATAGTATGTGAAACTACATATTTGAGGTGTCTGTCTCTCATGTTCTCGTATGCATGACATGAAGGACCCAATATTAATATCGAGATTGCTTTTATGTGAGAGTATGAGACTTCAGTGTGTCTCGTTGAAGTTCTTTTTCGTATGGCATTAATCCCATTTAGTGGTTTGTAGACGGGACGAAATAGGAATCAGTCGATCCACTTCCTATCCTCCCTAGGTTGTTCTTTTCTCACTCGTGCATGTCACGACCTTGCGGGCAAGGCGGCGAGCGAAGGCCGGTCACTGGGCTAAGCGCACGGCCGACGGTTTGTATAACCGACCAGCTTGCTCGTCCCCTCTATCCCTTCCCTCCTTTCCATACATCGTTCCGTTGATAATAATGTATGATTGCTAACTGGTCTCAGATAGAGATTGATACACTTACGAGTTTGGGCTTAAATTTGAGGCCAATGTGTGAGGAATTTTCTATTGCCTAGTCTTTGATTATGGATTTGTTCTAGATAGTTAAATGTTTACTTTAAAATTAGAATACTTAAATTTCAAATATGAGGAGGTTTTAGGACAGTCAAATTTGAGAGATCACTTATTTTATGTGAACTACAAATTCATTTTTCTTATCTAGTATTTTTTTTGACGGCGTGTGGATGGTAATATGGATAGCTGTAGACCCTTCCAATGACTTATGTTGTCAAGTGTCAACTTTATTTTGATCTATGAAACTAGATACTGATACATTACATATTAACTAAAGGTTTAATTTAAATTACATTTGTATGGTTATCGCATTTCTATTTTTCACTCATTTTTAATGTGGATTGGTCATTCAGACGTTTGGTGCTATTTTGTATTTTATGTATCCAAACACTTGATTTTGATTCCAAATTAGAAATTTAGAATCAGACTGGCTCCACCAACGAGAAAATTCTTGACTGGATTGAGAACCATCTATAATTGATTTTATGTTTCCACGAGCTGGTTTTGGGTAGAGGTTTTTCTTTGTTTTTTCTGTATCTTGCTGTAAATACTTTTATTTTAATATAATTACCATAGAACTATTGTTCTACGGTCCAGGTTTCAAAATAAAAATCACATGAAACAGTGCCAATGGAGGTTCTCTCCCATAGTGAAAACTGTCAAAAGAAAAAGAGAAATATCAGAGGAGAGAGGTCAACTTCTCTTTGCCTCCTTGGTACACATACCAACAAGACCAAAAATAGTGCGCATGCAGCTTTAGCGAAGTCCTTCAGAAATTAAAAAAGTACCACACAGAAGAACATGTAGTAATTAACAGTGCGCACAATGGTCTAGTAAAGTCCTTCAAAAGTTACAAGTTGCATGAAAAATGAATTTAACAAATATATTTTAATAAATCAAATCATTTACAGTAGTTAACTAACTGATGAAATAATAACAAAAGTGAAATGATAACAAAAGTGTGGAGTGATGAGAAACAAAGTACTTCATCTTGGTTTAAAAAAGTGCTTGCAAATCCTCAAATATTAATCAGTCAGTTACTTTAAGCAATGTCGTTTGCTTCACTCGAAAAGCACTTAGGCTAACAACAACTAGGTTTTCTAGTACCTGCCCTTCACGAGAGAAGTGCTAAGAACGAGCATAACACAAGTCTTGAATGCAATATACAAAATCTATCAAGCCGGAACCCCTTCCAATCCACAAAAAAAGAGGATGGGTTTGTGAAACAAGAGTCATGCTCCTCCCTGGCCTTGCCATGTCTTTGAACCCAAAAATCAAGTCGAAGAACATCTAGTGGCCGATCTCGACCGCGTCCAACGTATCCGAAAAGTAAAGAAACATTAGAGCAAATTCATCAGGACTAAATCCAGTAGGGTATTTCTTTTTAGCACATCAATTGTAACAGTCAAAATCCATATGAAGAATCACAGGAAAGAAAAAAACATGAAGATTTGGGAAGAAAAACAAGAAGAGCAACAATGGATTTGGCCCTGCTAAGGGGAGGATCTGGTGGCAACGACGCGTATCCCTGTGGCCGCCCGAGTCCTGACACTGACACTTTTTCTTCTTCCCCTTCTTGTTCCTCCTCTTCTCGCATCCACCTATTGCATCTTGGTGAAGTTGTTGACTCGCCGGCCGTTGAGGAGCACGTCGGAGAAGTTGACAACCATGATTTGGGGGAGCAACAGAACTGCACATGGATTTCAAAAGTTAAAAAATCTTGTGGTAGAAAACAAAGAAGAATGTAAATTAGGAGATTTGAAACACACCGATGAGCGGAACAAAGTTAAACAAGCATCGGAATTGCAGAAGACTATAGGATGCAACTCAATTGTATTCCATCGGAGTCGGTTACAATATATACAGGTGGTGTCTTGCATGACAAGCCAACTAACCCTACAATATCTCTAGAGATCAACCTATACAAGGCTAGAGATAATAGGAGAATTAGTCGGAAATAAATACAAAGATATCACGTTTCAACACCCCCCGCAGTCGAAGCATCGGCGTCGGCGATGCAAAGACTGGAACGAAACTCCTGGAATGCAGCGGTAGGCAATCCCTTGGTCATGATGTCGGCAAACTGTTGGGTGGTCGGTACATGAAGAACACGAAGCTGACCCAACTGCACCTTCTCGCGCACAAAGTGAACATCGAGCTCAATGTGTTTGGTGCGCTTGTGCTGCATCGGATTAGCCGCGACATAGGTGGCCGACATGTTGTCACAGAAGACCAGAGTAGCTTTCGGAAGAGAAATCCGAAGCTCACCAAGAAGGTGACAAAGCCAACAAGTCTCCACAACGACGTTGGCAACAGCTCGGTACTCGGCCTCAGCACTCGAACGGGAGACAGTAGGCTGCCGTTTAGAGGACCAGGAGACTAGAGAGTCACCAAAGAGGACACAATAGCCAGATGTGGAACGTCGAGTGTCGGGACAGCCAGCCCAATCTGCGTCAGTATAAGCAATAAGCTCAGTCGAGGCGGATGCACAGAGACGAAGACCGTAGGTCGGAGTGCCACGAATGTACCGAAGAATGCGCTTGACCAAAGACCAGTGAACATCACGGGGCGAGTGCATATGCAAGCAAACTTGCTGCACCGCAAACTGGATGTCTGGTCTGGTAAGCGTAAGGTACTAAACGGCGCCCACAATGCTGCGGTAAAGAGCGGCGTCAGTAGCAGGCTTGCCAGCGGTGGCGGAGAGCTTCGGCTTGGCCTCAGCAGGTGTGGCGGCTGGCTTGCAGTCAGTTATGCCGGCACGGTCTAGAAGATCAAGAGCGTACTGGCCCTGATGCAGAAAGAACCCAGTGGCATCGCGTCGCACATTAATGCCGAGGAAGAAGTGCAACGCGTCGAGATCCTTGAGCCGAAACTCCAAACCGAGACGACCAATGATGTCGCGAAGAAGATCCGCTCGGGAGGCCGTGATGACAATATCATCAACATAGAGCAGAAGCATAGCCACATGATCAGCCCGATGCAGCACGAACAACGACGTGTCAGAGGTGGTGCTGCGAAACCCGAGAAGGCCAAGGAACGCGGCGATGCGCTGGTACCAGGCGCGCGGAGCCTGTTTGAGGCCATATAATGACCGTGACAACAGGCAGACATCATCCGGTCGCTGAGGGTCAACGAACCCAGTCGGCTGCTGACAGAGAACTCACTCCTGAAGATGGCCATACAAAAAAGCATTATTGATGTCGAGCTGATGTACGGGCCATCGGCGAGAGGCGACCAGCTGAAGAACCACACGAATCATGGAGGGTTTGATGACCGAAGAGAAAGTCTCAGAGAAGTCAACGCCGGCACGTTGTGCAAATCCACGAACAACCCAGTGAGCCTTGTACCTGTCGAGAGAACCGTCCGGGAGGAGTTTGTGATGAAAAACCCACTTTCCTGAGATGACGTTCGCTCCAGGGGGACAAGGAACAAGGGTCCAAGTCCAGTTGGCGACAAGAGCGTCGTACTCAGCACGCATAGCGCCGGTCCAATGCGGATCACTCAACGCAGAACGCACCGATCGCGGAACCGGAGAGAGGGTCGTGACGCTGAGGTTGTCGTAGCGCGGATTCGGCTGGTGCACCCCGGCCTTGGCACACGTCACCATGTGGTGGTGAGGCGGCGGGGGAGGCGGGCATGGACCGCGGCAAGGGGCCACAACAGCCGGCTCGGATGATGATGACGACGTAGGCGATGCCACGGGTGTTGGTGTCGAGGGCGTCATCGAGGCGGGAGACGGCCCGGCCATGGATGGCGACAAGGGCGCCGACGGGGCCGAGAGAGCCGGCTCGTCCTGAGCCGACGAGGAGCCAGAGGGCCCAGTCGTAGACGACGAGGAGGGTGCAGATGGGGCCGAGGGGGCCGGCTCCTCCTGAGCGGACAAGACCCTCGAGGGCCCGGCTGGGGGCGCGCCCGGCTCCTCTAGAGCCGAGAGGCGGGGGCCCGGCGAGGCCTGGGAGGCCGGAGCCTCCAGAGCCAGGAGGCGGGGGCCCGGCGTGGCCTGGGAGGCCGACTCCTCCTGAGTCAGCGAAGGGATCACCGAGGGCGGCGAAGCAGCGGACGAGGCCGCAACTGCGCTCGAGCGACGGGGTGGAGGGAGCACAAGGGCTCCACGAGTCCGTCGAGGAGAGGCGTCCAGAGATGGCGAAGGACGCGACGCTGCCTGCTGAAACGGAAAAACAACCTAAACGTGCCGAGACACGATCACACGATGGGACTCCGGGTCGTAGCAACGGAAGCCTTTTGTGTTGGGTTGGTAACCAAGAAAAACACAAGGGATGGAGCGAGGTGCCAGCTTATGTGGTGTCGTGGCAGTGATATTAGGATAACAAAGGCAACCGAAGACATGGAGATCATCATATGACAGAGGTGACCCGAATAAGAGATGATGAGGGGTGTAGTTCCATCGGGGTTTACAAGGCTGGATGTTAAGCAGAAGGGTAGCTGTGGCGAGAGCATCGGGCCAAAACCGAGCAGGCATGTGTGCGTGGAAGAGCAATGCGCGAACACTCTCATTAAGAGTGCGAAGAACACGTTCGGCACAACCGTTTTGCTGAGATGTATATGGACATGTGAGACGAAAAATGGTGCCATGAGTGGATAAGAGAGTGCGAATAGCGAGGTTATCAAATTCCTTTTTGTTGTCGGTTTGAAGATGAGCAATGGTGCGGTGAAAATGGGTGGCAACATAAGCGTAGAAAGCATGAAGGGAGGAAGCGACATCGGATTTGCGGCACAACGGAAAGGTCCAAGTGAAATGAGAAAAATCGTCCAAAATCACAAGGTAATATGATAAACCCGAATTGTTGGGCACAGGAGATGTCCAAACATCACAGTGAATAACATCAAAAGGAAATGTGGCAATTGAGGATGATGAAGAAAACGGCAAACGAACATGTTTCCCTACGCGACAGGCATGACAAGTGTGTGCCTCCGATTTATTACATGAAAAAGGGAAATTCCGCAAAACTTTATGAAGAGCATCAGCGCCGGGATGTCCAAGACGAGCATGCCAGAGAGAGATGTCGGCGTGGAGAGCGACGGGACCATGGCTTGTCGTTGGGCCACACGGGTAAAGATCGCAGGGGGAATCACATCGGTGCAGAACCTTCCAGGAGTGGGCATCCTTGACAGAAAAACCATGTTTGTCAAACTCAATGGTAACAGGATGTTCACAAGTAAGAGTACGAACAGAACATAAATTTTTGATTAAGGACGGAGACACAAGAACGTTGTTGAGAGGTAAGGAAGATGATGCGAGAGGGAGGGAGGACGCGCCGTGGTGGGTGATGGGAAGTGTAGAGCCATCACCGACAACGATGCGAGAGAGAAGGGGGTACGGAGAGATGCGAGAGAGGATACCCGGGTGCGATGCCATATGAGCAGCAGCGCCTGTGTCCATGTACCAGTCCCCGCCGCCGGAGTAGTTGCTTGGGGTAGGGGCGGCGTGGAGGGCGGCTAGGAACGCCGGGTCGTAGGTGGAGCCGGTGGGTGCAGCACCGTAGGGGGCGACATGGCAGCGCCGTGGGCCATGGTCCCGCTGTACGCCGAAGAACCGCTGGGTCCGGAGCCACCCGGCGCGGCCAAGAGGGCCTGGTGGTGAGCCGGGCGAGGGCCAAGTATGCCCGGAGCAGGCGCCCGCGGAAGGGGCATCGAGTAGGCGTGCACCACCCCCGTCCAGGGGTTGTACCCCGTGAGCCAGGGCGGGGGCGCCGCAGCCTGGGCAGGAGCGGAGGGAGCCACTTGGCGGGGCTGAGAACCGCCGTTGCGGCCGCGGCCGTCGCGACCTCCCCACTTCTTCTGGCGGCCCTGGTCCGGGGCGGCGGGCATTTGTGGAGCCGGCGCGCGTGGAGGCTGCGGGAGGGCGGCGGGGCCCTTCACGGTGCCGGGGTGGAGCGCAGCGAGAGGCGCTTGCCGGGCCGCGTGACGAAGACGCTTCTCCTCCGTGCGAAGATACATCACCGCCTTGGCGTACGTTGGCGTGATGAGGGAGAGGTTGGCGGTGGATTGGTCGAGGTCGGGGTGGAGGCCGCGAAGGAGGTTGGTGAGGAGGACGGAGTCGTCGATGACCATGCCAACGTCGCGTAGCTCGTCGGCGAGAACCTTCATCCCCGTGCAGTACTCGTCGATTGAAAGATCGTTTTGCTGCATGGTGAAGAAATCCCCTTGGAGGAAAATGCGGCGCTGGAGTTGATTGTAACGCCCCAAGACCGACGCTTCAGAAGACTTCCTTATTTTCGTGATCACCGTGTGTTCCTTTTGGTGCTTGCTCTTTTATTTTTGCATTGCATCATGTCATCATGCCATCATGTCATTAATCTTTGCAACAAAACTCAACTAAATAAATTGAATGGATCTTCGATCCATTTAAATCGAGGGAAGGGTGACTTCTCTTTATAACATATCCTCCATAACACACTTGCAAATTATCCCAATCGAGGGAAGGGAGCTATAGTAAATATTCCATTAATTTGGAATTGACCATAACACACTTGCAAATTATCCCAATACCTTTGTTATCTTAATTCTTGGTCTCCAACCTTGCCATATATTCTTTCATCATATTATGGAGCTCCACCAAAAATCTGAACATTTTGGGACCTTCCTTTTATCAAGTTCTAGTTCAAACCCATTTGAATTAAATTCAAATGAGTTTGAATTTATATCTTTCAATCATGCCACTTCTATTTTTTCTCGGATAAGCACATTTTTGTGAGTCCGGGAAAATTAACCGCATGCGCAAATTCTTTCTCTAACCCTCTCTTTCTTTTTCTTTTCTCTAATTCTTTTCTGCCAAAGAAAATAAGTGAGAGAGAGGAGAGAGACCCCAGCCCCCTAGCCGGCCATCTAGGCCCATCCGCAGCCAGCTCCCCCATGGCCCAAGGCCCAGCTCGCCCCAACTCTTAACCCTAGCGAGCATCTTCCCTCTCCCTCTCGTTCCCTCTGCCCGCCGCCACACACACACGCACGCATCGAGCCAGAGCCTCCTGCTCGATCCCCATCTCCCTCCCGAGCACCGATCCACTTCTCTCCCTCGACCCCTCGCCCTCCTCTCGATCTCTCCCTCCACTCTCTACCTCGCGCCGCCACTCACAGGGACGAGCCCCTCCATCCTCATCCCGATCAGGAGAAGCTCCCGACCTCAACCTCCTCCCTCTCGCCCCTCTGCAACCTCCCTGCGCGCCCGGGCCTCCTTCGCCGTCTCGCTGCTTGCCATGACCGCCGCTGCGGAGCTCCTAGCCTCCGGCAGCCGTTGCTGCAGTCCGGCGCCCCTGCTTCCTCCTCATCATCGGCGAGCGCCGCACCGTCTCCCTGCCTCGTCCCCAACGCGTGGAGGCCTCCTCCCGTGCCTCTCGATCCCGTCGCGCCGGCCTGCGTTCGCCGCTGACGACGAGCTCCACCAGGAGTCCGGAGTCCCCTGCCTTCTCTGCACGAGCGCCCGTGCGCGCTGGTCCCCGCAGCCTGCGCCAGGTGCTCCTTCCCTGCGCTCGAAGTCAGCCGCGCCGCGGAGCCGCCCAAGCTCCTCCTTGCCCGACCTCTGCCTCGCCCTCGTCTGCAAGGGAGACAGACGACCGAAGCCTTGCGCCAAGGCCCAGCCCAGCGCCACATCTTCCTCAGCCCGCCGTTCCATTGCCTCCTTGTTGTTGCCCCCGAGGCCCTGGTGTTGCTTCGTTTTGGATCGTCAGGACCGACGAGATCGACTACACAAAACTGCCAGTACCTCTACGCACGGATACACCAAGACCGTCCCGGATAACGTCAAGTACCACGACAACCATGTCCCGCCAAGTTCGTCTACGGAATGAGTACCACTACGCCCGAATACCGTGGATGCACCAAGTTCCACTATGAGATGTACCACTACCGTCGCCGTGAACGACTACTTCCACGACGTCCGTGTACCACTACTTCCACAACATGTCGTGTACGACTACCGTCGCTCGGATTCGACAAGACACCGTGTACCACTACCGTCGCCAAGTTCGACTACCGCACGGTTACGCCAAGTTCATCTACGAAACGTGTACAACTACTTCCCCTACGACCCGTGAACGACTACTTCCCTCGACGATTTTGAACCGCCCTGAAATGCACGCTTCAAAGGTATAACCGCCGAGACGATGACCCGTGGACGAATGCTTTGTTGTATGAGATGCTCGCGTTTGCACCGTGTCCCAGTTGTCGCTTGTGTGTTCCTTGTTTCCATGCCACCGACATGTGGGACACCCGGTAATCGGGATCACCCCACCATCTTTTGCATGTTTCGCACATCCGCACACTTGCTCTTTTGCACCGGTATCTCAATGAGTTATCGGATCATCGGAAGGTTGCCGTGGCACCATTTTTGTTATCGTTGCCGTGGCACCCTTTTCGTTCCACCACGGTAACAAATGCTTCATAACATGCTCATGTCCACGTTTTCATAATATTGCATAAAACTTGCTTTGTCATCCGCATCATGATAACAACATTTAAATGTTTAAAATTGTTGTTCGCTTTAAATTGCTAAATATGCATATGGGGTTTTCTGGAATTGTTATTTGTTATATTCCGGCCTCATTTAAACTTGCCTCAATAGTTAGTTTACTTATGTTTCATCTCTTGCCATGTTAAATAACATTTAATATTGTTGGGTACATAACCGAGAGTTAACTAAATAATTAAATGTGGTGTTTCGTCAATATGCAACTCGTTGCATATTGCGCTCCACTTAATTTGTAGTATTGTTTGTGCATTTTGCCATGCCATGCTCATTAAATCGGACATGCATCATACTTGATTGTGCATCATGCCATGTTTATGTGATGGTTGTTTACTATGTTGTTTGTTTCTTTCCGGGTTGCTTCTCTCGTTAGCTTTGGTTTCGTTCCGGAGTTGTGATGATTCGTTCGACTACGTCCGTTTGTCTTCTTCATGGACTCGTTCTTCTTTCTAGCAGGATTTCAGGCAAGATGACCATACCTTTGAAATCACTTCTATCTTTGCTTGCTAGTTGTTCGCTCTATTGCTACGCCGCGCTACCTACCACTTGCTATATCATGCCTCCCACATTGCCATGTCAAGCCTCTAACCCACCTTTCCTAGCAAACCGTTGTTTGGCTAAGTTACCGCTTTTGCTCAGCCCTTCTTATAGCGTTGCTAGTTGCAGGTGAAGATGAAGTTGGTTCCATGTTGGAACATGGATATTTTGGAATATCACAATATCTCTTATTTAATTAATGCATCTATATATTTGGTGAAGGGTGGAAGGCTCGGCCTTATGCCTGGTGTTTTGTTCCACTCTTGCCGCCCTAGTTTCCGTCATACCGGTATTATGTTCCTTGAGTTTGCGTTCCTTACGCGGTTGGGTGATTTATGGGACCCCCTTGACAGTTCGCTTTGAATAAAACTCTTCCAGCAAGGCCCATCCTTGGTTTTACATTTGCCTCACATAGCCTTTTTCCCTTGGGTTTCCGGAGCCCGAGGGTCATCTTTATTTACCCCCCCCGGGCCAGTGCTCCTCCGAGTGTTGGTCCAAACTAGAGCCCTTTGCAGCGCCACCTTGGGGAAACTTGAGGGCTGGTTTTAGTTGTACGGACTGCTCATCCGGTGTGCCCCGAGAACGAGATATGTGCAGTTCCTATCGGGATTTGTCGGCACATTCGGACGGCTTTGCTGGTTTTGTTTTACCATTGTCGAAATGTCTTGTAACCAGGATTCCGAGACTGATCGGGTCTTCCTGGGAGAAGGTTTATCCTTCGTTGACCGTGAGAGCTTATAATGGGCTAAGTTGGGACACCCCTGCAGGGTATAAACTTTCGAGAGCCGTGCCCGCGGTTATGTGGCAGATGGGAGTTTGTTAATATCCGGTTGTAGAGAACTTGACACTTGACTTAATTAAAATACATCAACCGCGTGTGTAGCCATGATGGTCTCTTTTCGGCGGAGTCCGGGAAGTGAACATGGCTTTTGGGTTATGTTTGACGTAAGTAGGAGTTCAGGATCACTTCTTGATCATTACTAGTTGCCGACCGTTCCGTTGCTCCTTTTCTCGCTCTTATTTGCGTATGTTAGCTACCATATATGCTTAGTCGCTGCTGCAACCTCACCACCTTACCCTTTCCTACCCTTAAGCTTAAATAGTCTTGATCTCGCGGGTGTGAGATTGCTGAGTCCTCGTGACTCACAGATACTTCCAAAACAGTTGCAGGTGCCGATGATACCAGTGCAGGTGACGCAACCGAGCTCAAGTGGGAGCTCGATGAAGCTCTTGTTCGTTGGGTTGTTTCGTTTCCTGTTGATCAGTAGTGGAGCCCAGTTGGGACGATCGGGGATCTAGCAGTTGGGTTGTCTTCTTTTCTTTTGGTTCCGTAGTCGGACCTATGTGTGTACTCTGATTGATGTATGATTTATTCATGTATTGTGTGAAGTGGCGATTGTAAGCCAACTCTTTATCCCATTCTTGTTCATTACATGGGATTGTGTGAAGATGACCCTTCTCGCGACAAAACCATAATGCGGTTATGCCTCTAAGTCGTGCCTCGACACGTGGGAGATATAGCCGCATCGTGGGTGTTACATTGATTGTCGAGGAAGAGGTCGCACAGCCGTGTCCACATGGCGTACGCCGACGGGTCACGGGAGTTCACCATGTTGAAGAGACCTGGAGAGATGGTGAGAAAAAGCCACTTGACGATGCAGGCGTCCACAACAAGCCACTCGTCGTCGTCCTTCATGTCGCGGATGTCGATGCTACCATCAACATGCTCAATGAGGCGGTAGGAATGGAAGAGGAGCGCGAAGTAGGTGCGCCATGCGTTGTAGGATGGTGAGTCGAGGTCGAGGACGACGGGAACGTGGTCTTTGATGTGGAGCTCGTTGAGGCGATCGAAGGTGAAGGTGGCACCGGCGAAAGAACCGACGTCGGAGGGTTTGGCTTTGCGAGCCATGGTGGTGATTAGGAGGAGATAGGTAGGGGCGGCGGCGGCTACAGAGGAAGGAGCAGCGGCGGCGGCGAGATAGGGTTTAGGGTTTATGCGGCGGCGGCGGCGGCTATACGAGAGGTAGC